>NW_028247416.1:0-11201 GCF_964263255.1 Lissotriton vulgaris | reverse complement strand
AGCCTTAATTTATGTAAGGCAGAGACAATTTTGTTAATGGATGCCACAAAAAGCATTCCTCAATGTCTGTACTAAGTACTGCCTTCAAATGTACACTGCGATCAACAGAGTTCACAACTTGATACCAGAAGCGGAGAAGCACTACAAACAACATTTAATTCAGTCTCCATTTATTTAAGGCAGAGACAATTCTACTGTGTTGTCAGATTTTCTTTTTTTTTGGTTCTAGTTTTCTACCCGGGCCGTGCCGTTGAAGTCCAAAGAGAGCGACATACTGCCTCAGAAATCTGGATAGCAAGGCTTATTATTCAACAAGTCTCGCCAATCAGTGATGCCACAACCTCCAAGACACTCGTACAAAGACCATAGGGGAACTACTTTGTTACACAGGTATACCAACAGCCTGGACAAAGTCCGATAAGTCTGGACATGCCAGCAGAGAAAAGAAAAAAAAAAACAAAGGCGGCGTAATCATTGGACCAAGGGGAAAACCCCCCCCCAAAAAAACCCTCAACTGTAGTTCACTATTAATCCCTCTTCAAAAGGTACCAAAAAGCCTTTTTTATTTTCGTTGCCTGATCTCAGCAAGTCGAGCTTTGACACCTGCAATATTGATGCCCGCCAATCAGAGAAAGAGGGTGGTATTGAATCCTTCCATTTTTTACAAATTTCTCTTCTGGCCAAGATAATAGAAGAAGATGTTTGGTAGGACCCATAACCCCCTCCATAACACCAAATATTGCGAGTGCAGGATTTATCGTGATTTGGCGGCCCAAAGAAGTTGAAAGTAAAGTACTTATAGAGTCCCAAAAGAGAGATAAAGATGGGCATTCAAAAAACATATGTAAGTCCGAGGCAGCTATTGCCCCACACCTCGCACAAGCTACCGGTGCGTCTTTAGAGAATTTCGAGAGCCTCTGTGGTGAATAATAGGCCCTATGCAAAGTGAAAAGGTGATTCCTTCGGAGCCATGCTGGTTTAACAATATCCCACAGTAGCTTGAAAGAATAAAGCCAAAGGCTTCCCACGTCGTGATCCAGAAAGGAGCTCCCCCAGAGTTTCTCGGCCAGTTGAAATTCACCATCAATCTCCTCTAAAATTGAGTGGTACCAGAATGATATCTCCTTTCTGGCAGGGATTTCATTGAGAAGTTGAGACTCAAGATTGTTACCTGCCCCTACTGGGAATCTACTCTTAATGGTAGCCTGTGAGTGAGCCTAGCTGGCTATCTGTAGGTATTTAAACCTAGAAAGGTTAGGACCAATTCTATTACTAAGGGATTCCCATGGTACCAGAACTCCTTCTACAAACAAATCACCCCAAACGTCCAACCCTGCCTCTCTTAAGGGCAAGTTAAGGCTATCCTTAAGCCAGCTCGGACCCCCAGGTAAATTCCTCAGAGGTGCGTTACTAGAGAAGTACCCTAATCTTACAGAACTACTGACCTTAGCCCATGTTTTAGCCATGCTCTGCAAGACCTTTAGTTTCATTTATTTTTTAAATTTGGGATCCCCAAATTTAAACAAAAACCCCACCTGTGCTAAACTTGCCCCACTAAGCATGGCCCTAAAAATACAGCAGATCCCAATGTTGGTGGGTATCGTCAATAGCATGTGAGAATGGGTAAGTTGGAATGCCCATGGATACAATTGAAGATCCGGGGCTGCTAGCCCTCCCTTTTCTCTTCGGTGGATTAATTTTTTCCAGGCAATCCTACGTATACGCTGAGCCCAAATGAATGAATTAATGTCACTCTGTAACTTAGCTAAAAGTGAAGGTTCAAAGTAAAGAGTAATGGTATTAAACAAAAAAGTGATTTTTGGTAAAATGGACATTTTTATGAGATTAGCCCTTCCCAAGATGGACAGAGGTAGCGATGACCATGATCTCATGAGTTTACGACAATCTTTCGCTACAACAGAAAAATTAGACTCAACAATTTTGTTAACATCTTGCTCAATGTTTATTCCCAGATACCACATTTTTGAACTGGGCTGCACCCCTGCAACTAACTCCTTATGATTCCAGATCATGATCTCCGTTTTTGAGGCATTAACCTCATAGCCAGAGATTTCTCCAAAATCCTGAGCCAATTTGATGACCGATGGAAGAGCTGTAGATAGTTCTGAAGAGAAAATCAAGATGTCATCCACGTACAAGACCACCCTCTTCTCCCATCCCCGTACCTAAAAGGCTTGATGTTAAGGTCATCCCTCAGCCATTGGGTGAAGGGTTTAATATATAGGTCAAACAGGAGAGGGGAGAGAGGGCAGCCCTGACGTGTTCCCCTTGTGATGTTAAATTGGTCAGACAGTGTTCCATTCACCAAAAGACAGGCTAAGGGATTCTGGTATAGCAATCTCACCGCTCGCTCGCTCGCTCTGATGTTAAATTTACATAAGACCCCCGACAGGTATGACCAATTCACCCTGTCGAAGGCCTTAGTAGCATCAAGCGTGAGTACAGCCAAATGTAAAAAAGTCAGTGGATGCAATATTGATAGCCCCTATAAAATTATAGGTCAGTTCAAAGAGCTGTCGGCCCTTAACAAAACCCTTCTGGTCTTGGTGCAAGATGTCACCTACAACCGACCCCAATCTATTGGCCATAATAAAGGCAAAGATTTTATAGTCAACATTTAAAATGGCGATTGGTCTATAAGACCCGCAAGCTGATGCTGGTTTACCCGGTTTCAAAATCAAAGTTATGGACGCATTATCCCAGGAAACTGGAGGTGACATCCCTTCCTGGAGAATCTGGTTGAATAGGGTAGTTAAGAAGGGATCAATTGCCTGCTCCAAGGCCCTATAAATCTCAGCGGTAGAGCCATCCGGGCCTGCCGCCTTCCCCAACTTACTACTCAGAATAGCCTTTTTGACCTCGTCCTGTGTGATCTCTCGATCTAAGGAGGCAGATTGTACCGAGGTCAGCGATGGCAATGGTATCTCATTCAGCCATTCTTCAATAGAATCCACATTGATACACTTATCCTCATTATAGATATCTTGGAAAAATAAACAAAAAATTTCTCTAATGTCTTCATCTGAAGAATAAACCACATTATCATGGGTAATTGAACCAATGTTATTCCGAACCTGGTCAGTCTTGGATTTCCAGGATAAGAGTCTCCCTGCACCCTCACCATATTGAAAGTGGGCAATTTTACCGGCTTCCCACCTTTGTAGAAAACATGCATTCAACACTGAATCCAAGTGCCCTTTTACCCGCACTAACTTGTTTTGTAATTCCTGTAATTCCTGTAAGGAGTTAAGCAAGACGGCTGAGTGCAAATCAACTTCCCCTTGTAACTTAACAATTTCAGCCTTACTAGAAGATACCTCCTCTCTATATATCCTCCTCCTATAGGTGACCCTACTAGTTATTTGGCCCCTTAAAAAGGCCTTATAGGAATCCTGGTGAGGCAGAGCCAATGTTCGCATTCATCAGGCAATAAGGCACTCAGTTTCATTTACCAGAAAGGAAGTCTCCTCTTGTATTAAAAGAAGTGAGCGATCAAACGACCATATTCTTGGGGTAACTTTGGGAAAACCTTCCATTACCATCCCTACCGCTGAATGATCTGATAAATGTGAGGGTAGTTACAAGATGTTTTTTACTACACTTTTCAATGTCTGGCTAATCAAAACAAAGCCAATCCTTGATTGATGGTGATATTTGTAATTACGAAATGAAATACCAAGTTGTTTCCCAGACCTTATTCTTCAAATGTCCAAATAGCCATACTGTTTCATGTTGTCCAATAGAAAAGCCCTAGTTTTAGAGGGAATTGAGGCCAGACTTTTTGGTGATTTATCGAGTAGGGGATCTAAAACTATATTGAAATCCCCAGCCAAAATAGTGGGTTCTGGGAAAGATAATAGGTGAGAAAAAAACGATTCCAACACCGAGGGGTCATCCTGGTTAGGACGATAATATCCTACTATTGTAATTTGTGCCCCTGCAATATGTACTGTAGCAATAACCCATCTGCCACCTGGGTCTGCTAACTTTGATATAAGGCGGGCTTTTACAGATTTTTTAAAAAGTATCGTGACTCCCCTATTGTTCATAGATTGTGTTGTAGAGTTGCAAAAGTCAGCCCATCTATTTTTTTTAACCAAGGAAAGCATCTCTGGTTCTGTCAGATGCGTCTCTGAGGTACTGGGTTTTTCAGAACCGGTACTAATCCGGTAACCCAGCGGTGTCAGGGCAACACCCAAAGACCCCGGATTCCCCTGTCTTGGCAAACAGAGACACGGGATACTTCTTGATGATGTCAAAGACCAAAGTTTATTGGTTGCAACCAGGGACAGAGATCTACGAAGTACACACGGGTAGTTTGTCAGAGACTGCACACTTAGATAAACGGAGCTCGGTCTTTTATGCCAAAAATCGTGCCTCAGGCAGCATTACAATTTACATTTGGAGCATACAAACTGACCAATGACCATGTAGTTTTTCAAATGTAGCAAATGACGACAGTCAAAGACAATCCCATTTTCCGTTGTCCAGCCCACCAAAAACGATCGCACACATGCTTGGTTTCCTGTTCGATCAGGCCGGACAAACCCATCATAAACCCTTCAACCCAGATCGATGATCAAGTCGTAAAGGAAAGGCAGAAACAGATGGAAAGGAGATAGAGGAGTGGGAACGGTGTACCATAAAGTAGGACATGTCCTGCCCTTTGATCTTTATCAGGCCAGCTGTGGAATAAGGAACTGGCTCAGCGGGATTCGCCCCAGGCGAGGAGTCAGTTCGGCCAGGTCAACCAGAAGTCAACTAAGGTGTACGTGTCTCAAGGATTTCTCGGCCGCAGTCATCGGGCCTATGTTAGGGCAACCACACAAAATGGCTGCCACATTCAAAATGGAACCCCAAAGGTTCAGATTAAATCCTCGAATACAGAGTGTTCTCCTATATCGGTTCATACGAAAACACTCAGACACGCTACACACGCCATTTGCGGTCTATTAAGACCAAAATCGTCCATTTCCGACGATCTTTATAAATCGGGTTCGGAACTATCAAACCCAATTCGGGACCACGGAACCACATCTCCTTAAGAACAATGACCTGTGCATCAGAGTTACGAAGATATTGCATAATCTTGTCCCTTCTGCGTCTGGTGCGAAGGCCATTATTATTCCAGGAGAGAATGCGCAAACTATTCATGAAAGAGGCTGCCTCCCCCCTTAATCTGTCCAAATACCAATCAAAGCCCTCTGAGACGGATCCGAAAATGCTATAATTGTACCAAAAATCACTCTGATAAAAAAATAAGAGAACACTGCCAAGAAGGAAATAAGGAATTTTTTTGATTTTTTCCCTTGCAACTGTGTCTTCTAACACTGCCGTCCTGGCATTGAGTCCATCGATTTTATTCTCCAAAGATTCTCAAAAGTTCCTAATTTCTGTCTGGTTGGCAGTTGAAACGTGAAATCCCTGTTTTATATCTAATGACAAAGATGAAAACATGGATTCCAAAGAGGCTGCCACGAATCCGCCACTTCCAATGTCCTCGACCCGAGAACTGCTTGACACTAAGGCCTTAGTCTTCTGCAGAGCCTCTCGATGCTCCAATGCCTCCAATGCCTCTGTTGTCTGCTGTAGCTCTGGGACAGATTCATCTGGACTTACTACATCCCCTATCTCTATTGCTGCAGCCTCCATGGTCCCCCCCTTACTAGAGTCCTCATAGCTGATATCACACTTTTCACCCTCCATTGAGGAGAGAGGGACAGAGGAAAGAGAAGAGATAAGCCCTGAAGATGACCTCTCTTTCGCCAGGTCTTAGACTTGTGGCACCACTTTAACCCCTTCCATGCTCATGACAAGGTCAGCTCGTCATGCAGTACACTGGAGCTGTGCTTATGACGAGTTGACCTTGTCATGAACAAGGCAAATCTGGTACTTTCAGCACCGGAGGGGAAAAGCCATTAGCACCCAAGGTGTTAAAATAGGATCTTAGAGAGGGTGTTACTCTCGAGCCAAGGGCCGCAACAGACTTGGGTGCTTTTGCCGATTTACACCCCTTTGAGCGCTTGGCTTTAACTTCGCCGAATAAAAAAGTGAATGTTTTACTTTTTTTACTAGCGCCAAAGGAGCTTTGAGTCTGACCAAGCGTCTGAGCCTTCTCACTTTCACTTATCTCTAACGAGGGTTCATCGGCTCCCCTCACTTCTCTCTTCTTAATTTGATTCTTGGCCTCACACTTTCCTTTTTTCCCCGCTACGCCCGACTCCAGCCCAGCTACCGTCTCATCCGCTGGCACTGAGCGGGCTATGGCGTCCTTCACCCGCTCACCTCTCACCTCAATATCAATCTGCTCTTCCAGTTGGCGGGCGCTCACCGTTTCAGCTTCAGTGTCAAACCTCCGTCTTGCCTGCAAGGCCCCCGGCTTCGAAGAGCCCGGAAGCACTGTCCCGAGTGCCCTGGAGGAGGCTCCGAATTTTGCACCCCCTACGAAGCTCCAGGGCGGCCGATCTCCAGTGCAACAGACCCAGCGGAAGAGGACCGGCCTCTGCGAAGCACATGGAGGACGAGGGAAACAACGGAAAGCAAGGAAAGCCAAACCTCAAGTCAAGACAAACCGGGAAGAACACCGACACTACAGAGGGCGACGCGCTGGGACAGTGAAAGCCGACGCCGGTTTAGTGACACGCCAGGTAGGGATTTTAGTTTCATGAAAAAGTGCAGCGTATATTCGAGATATACTTAAATATACAAAATAATCGGCATATTTATGCTAGAACATGGATCTCAGGCATCTCTGGCATCTCCAGCATCGATTTGAAGAGAAAGGAGAAAACACCACGGGAGCCCAAGTCCGGAGCACTGCAGCAGCTCAATTTGCTGCCACCATGTTTCCCCGCCAAGTTCGTCGTCAGATTTTCTTAACGTATGTGACAAAAAAGCATTTGTCTATATTTCTGTGGACTACTGCTATAAATGTACTCTGCAGACAGCAGGGTTCACAACTTGAATTCAGCTTTCCATGTACACAGTAGGGAATTCAGCCTTGATTTATGTAATGCAGAGACAATTCTACTGTATGTGTTCAGATATTTTTTACATAAGTCACAAAAATCATTTGTCGATATCTGTGCTGACAACTGCCTTCAATGTACATTGTGAGGGCTCACGATTCAGGTGGAATGGCGACTGCATATGACGAATTCTAATAGCCAAGAGACATTGTACCAGTGCGACCCGCCCGAAACACGAATCATCGCAGGTTGCGCATACTCACTGCACCACAAGTCATCTCCACATGGCCTTCTTAAAGCAGAATTCACTAGGCAAAAACATTGCTCCAAGTGCAGCCTGCCAGGACCACGCAACATCGCAGGTTACGTACACGCTCAGTGCCAAAGGTACCAGTAACTCACTGCACCATAATACATCACCACTTGGCCGTATTCAGGCAGAATTCAATAGGGAAAAGACATTGGTCCGATACGGCCCCCCCTTTACCACTCATTATCGCAGGGTACGTACAAGCTCAGCGCCAATGATACAGCTGACTCAGTGCACCATAAATCATCGCAAAGAAGAGTGAACAGTTTTATGTCAGCAATGAGACATAGTATCACTTTTAAATGGAATTCATGCAGAATTCAATCGGCAAAAGACATTACTTCAATTACTGTGCCTCTTCCCCTGACTACGCATCATCGCAGGGTACGTACACGCTAATGGGGTCATTAGGATGGCGGACAGACCTGCGTCCGTCCGCCACCCTTGAGGAAGAGGGACCGTCCGCAGGGGCAGCGGCGGTCCCTCCATGCAAATTAGGATGTGACCGCCACCCTGGCGGTCACATCCTGTTCCTTTAACCTTGCGGCGGGTGCTGCTTGAAGCATGGAAAAGCAATCTGATTTAAATTTTAAAAGAGAAAACAGATTTCCTTGCTCTGGGAGGGCAGGATAAACCCCAGCGAGGGGTGGTCCCCGGGGCTTTGGAGACCTTGCAGCCCCCCCAACCATTTTATTTTGTAGCTCCGGGGAGTAATGGGGCCCTCGAGTGCTCCAGGAGGGGGCCACGCAGTCCCCCTCCCACAATATAAAAAGCACCAGGGAGTGGTGGTCCCCATGGCTTGGGGGACCTTGGATCCCTCCCCCCGCCATTTTATTTTTTTAGCCCCGGGGGGTGACTATCCCCGGGGCTCCAGAAAATGTAATAATTTTGCCCCCTGTATTTAGCCCCCGGGGGCTAATTATAAAAAAAGCTACATTTTTTAAAATGTATTTTAAGGCAGAGTCCGCGCACCCTACACGCACCTACCGGGTTTAAAAAAAAATAAAAAAATGTGGGTCCTGGGGGTCCTTCTGGGACCCCCTAAGCAGGTCTAGAGGGTAAAAGTATTTCTACCCTGCCCCCTTTCTACATTTTGCACACATATTCCACTGACTTCCTCAGCCTCGCTTCTACCGAGGCACAAAATGGCTGCCAACAGTTCCTGGTTTCAAATGTTGACAATCACTTGACAGCCAATTAGCATTCAGCTCGTAATTGGAAGGGTGCGTTATGGTATCATGACAATGTGCACAGAATCCGCTGATCCACCTCGCCCATAGATATATAAATGACTTTAACTGTAATTTTCTCAGGAACTACTGAACAGATTGACACCATTTAAGCAAAAGGCACAAGTCTGCACTGAGGGCCAAATTTAGTGTCATTCCGTTCAGCAGTTCAAGCTGGAGCTGTGGCTAAAGGTCCTGTGGGAAATTGCATGGGGAAACCACGTTTTGAGACACCCTTTTCTCTCGGCCCCCACTTGATAAATCACCGTGAAACTTTCAGGATAGGAGCGGACCAGAGCTGGCCAAAAGTTTGGAAAATTTTGCAAAGATTCATCAATAACGCCAAAGTTATTGGGAATAGAATGTTGCGGATTTCCTTTGGATAATAGGTCCTAACTATAACTACCTACTGGCGACCGCCAGTAGGTAATATATATATATATATATATATATATTTATATTTATTTTTTAACATCTTTTTTTATTGTTTACTGGTGTTAACTTAGGGGCCTATTATGATGCTGCCACCGCAACGGAGCACGGGACCGACTGCCGAAGTTGCGGTGGTCCTGCTAAGCAAATTAGGATGCTCTTGCCTCACTTGCGGGTGCATCCTCAACTTTAACATTGTGGTGGGTGGTGCTTTAAGCAGCATCCGCTGCAATGTTAAAGCCCAGGTTGTGCATTGCCATGCACAACTTGGCAGGCACCACGCGGTGCTTGCCACCTTGTGCACGGCAATTATGGGTAGTACCATGGGTAAGCTCTAGTGCAGCCACCCACACCCCCCCGGGGACCCGCAATGCGCCTCCGTGGTGAATTCCTGCATGCCTTTCTATGGCGTAGTCTCCATATTGAGTCCCTTTTCCGCCCGGCTGGCAATCTGACTGGCGGAAAAGTGGCGTACGGTCTTTCCATCCACTGCACTGCCCCTCGCAATGCTAATATGGCGGTGGTGAACCAGGGACATTTTGCGAGCGTATTGCCACCACCGGCCCGGTGGTGGCGATCCGCACGATATCATAATGGGCCCCTTCGTTTTTGCAAAAATGTTATTATGTTGAAGTGAATTTGTTTGTTTCTAATGTTGCACTGACTGAAGTGGGAATTGTACATTTTGCTCTTCGTAATCCAACACTTTACCTACTGTTGCACTGACTGTAGTGGTAATAGCACATTTTACTCCTCCGTAATCCAACACTTTCCCAACTGTTGCACTGACTGGAGTGGGAATAGTAAATTTTACCCCTCCGTAATCCAACAATTTTTCTACTGTTGCACTGAATGAAGTGAGAATAGTAGATTTTACCACTCCGCAATCCAACTCTTTTCCTACTGTGGCACTAACTGGAGTGGGAATAGTAAATGCTACTGTTCTGCAATCCAACACTTTCCCTACTGTTGCAGTGACTGGGGTGGGAATAGTAAATGTTCTCCTTCCACTATCCAACTCTTTTCCTACTGTTGCACTGACTGGAAAGGAAACAGTATAATTTACCCTTCTGCAGTCCAATATTTTCCCTACTGTTGTATTGACTGTAGTGGAAATAGTCAAATGGACCCCTCTGCAATTTAAGAATTTCCTTACTGTTACACTGAATGGATTGGAAATAGTAGATTTTACCCACTGTGTAAGGTAACAGTTTTCCTACAGTTGCATTGTGTGAAGTGGGAGTAATAGATTATATCCCTACTCAGTCGAACTCTTTGCCTACTTGTGTATGCATTGTAGTCAAAATAGTATATGTATTACATGTAAAATGTTAAATGTTAAATGTTACAATTTATATTATTGTTTTTGTTTATTTAAAATTGTAATATTTATAATGAGTGTTTTTAATGTGTTAAATATTTGTAGTTATTGTAATTTTGTATGTTGTTTGCTTTTTTATTTGTAATTAAAAGTGCTTGTTTTTTAAAATGTTTTATGATGTTAGTTAAAAATATATGAAATTATAATATAAATTAAAATTATTAGTTTAATAATACTTTTTTTAACTAGATATATGTAAATATATATATATGTGATTCCTGCCTGAAACGCGTCATGCCTAGCTGAACTGCTAAATGGATAATAAAAGTTCCCTGTAACACTCTGCAAGCCGTGTGGTGGTCCGTATTTTCTGTGGTTTCAACTGGGAAACAGAATTTGATCATATATATATATATATATATATATATATATATATATATATATATATATATATATATATATACATATATATATATATGTGTGTGTGTGCGTGTGTTTCATTTTTTTTTAAACAAGTATCATTTTAGATTTGTTTATGAAGGCAGTGGTATTGGCAGGGAGCAGGATGGTACCCAGTTTCAAACCCACTGCAGAATTTCTTTCTGCATGAATTTGGGAGCAACACAGAGACCAACTGTGGTAATACATTGCAGTACCGCAAATACCAGGATGCTCGGAGGCCCATTGGGGCCGTGACATCTTTAAGAATTTAAACAAGTGACTGCAACTTTGGCTGTTGACTCTTTTCTGAGCCTGTGACCAAGGGTGTGGAAGCCCGAAACGCATCAGGCTGTATTTTAAAGGTTTCCTGTTGTACGTTGTGCTCTCTGCACCTCCACTAATAAATTATGACCCACCTGGGAGGCTTTTCTGTTTGAGGGCAACCTTTTGTTGGATATATATAAATATATAAGTGTGTT
>NW_028247415.1:0-18368 GCF_964263255.1 Lissotriton vulgaris | reverse complement strand
GATTATAGTTACTATAGGGCACAAGTTAAGGTTACTTGAGATAATGATAAATGGTGAATTTAATTTGATTGTTTAAAATAGTACCTTTAACCTTTTTTTTCAGTGTACATATCTGTCTATCTAAATAAATATATATATACATACATACATACATACATACAATTTGATTGTTTAAAATAGTACCTTTAATCTTTGTTTTTTCAGGGGACATATCTGTCTATCTAAATAAATATATATACATACATACATACATACAATTATACATATATCTATACATATACATATTTACACACATACATCTATGTATGCATGTTATATGTATGTATGAATGTGTCTATGTATATGTACATATATATGTGTGTTTACTGAAAAAAACACAGGTTTCAGGGACGTTATAGTTAGTTGGATATTTCACTCATACAAAACCATAGAAATTCAGCCGTTATAGTTAGTTGAGCTAACTATAACTCGTGCCCCTGCAATGCACTGCTGATGACGTCACATGTTACATCATTCATGACATGGCCAGTGACATCACTGATGACATCTCACATGACATCACTGATGACATCATACATGTGATAATCTGATGCACCTCCTCACACTCTAATATAAGCTTTGATACACCTACTCTAAAATACAGACTACCATTTTCAAAACCATAAATACACCAATACCAGTTACTACAAACCCAGTCACGGATTCTTAGGTCTACACACACATCCACTCATTCACCCATACAGTGAATGAGTGAATGGGGATTAAGTCCCCTTGAATCCTCAGGGTGCCTGTTGGTCCCTGGGGTCCAACTAGCCCACCAGGTACTTCCAGTAAGCGCCACAGAGCTGCGTTGCAGAGAGGTGTTCTGAGGCCATGCCACCACCCTGCAAACGCGGCTGCTATAAAATTTGGGCATGCTCCCCAGACCTGGCCCACCCGGGGGCTTAACAATAATGAAGCGTGGGAGCCCACACTTTGGTTTTTTTCAATCTTCTCTGGAGGATTTGCCCACCTAGTGCGAATTCTACCGATTTTTTGAAAAAATGTTTTTGGGGCCCTGAGGTTCCCTATGTTTCTATCCTGCCCCCTTTTCTTGTTTTTTAATGTTTTTTTCACTGTTTTCTTGTGACCTGGTGACCGATTCACAAGATGGCTGCCAACACTTCCTAGTTTGGAGTGTTGAAAGCCATTCAAAAGTCAGCTCGTGCTTAGGAGGAGTCTCAACTCCTCCTCGGTGCTCAGATATCAAAACCTTTCTTTTTTTAATTACTCAGGGACGACTGAATGGATTTACACCATTTAATAAAAGGGCGCTTTCTGAACCAAGAGCGACCTTTTTGCCCAGTTTGGAGTAATTCCATTCAGCAGTTCAGGCTGTAACCTGTTTCAAAAATTCCTACGAAAATTAACATGGGGAAAACGTGCTTTGGGGCCCCCCTTTGTTCTCGGCCCGCTTGACAAATCACCCCAAAACTTCCAGGACAGGAGCAGTTTTGACAATTTCATGAAGATTCGTCACACAGCACCAAAGATATTGGCAAGTCAAAAAACGTTTTTTATATGGATAATAGGTCCTATCTATAACTACATACTAGTGATAGCCAGTAGGTAATATATATATATATATATATATATATATATATATATATATATATATATATATATATATATATATATATCTGGAACACTCCAAACTTTCTCATCCAAGTAAGGCACTGACTCCGTGAAATTTAGTTGATTCCAAATAAGTTTATTCTCTCATCTAGGCTGCTTGACGCGTTTCGGCGGTAAGCACCCGCCTTGTTCACAACATCATGACATTCTGTGATTGTATTTATACCCCTTAGTCATTGCATTACATCATGCATGTTCAACTCCTGTTTCTACGCACAATTTAGCTTGTTTTTCTCATTACACACACTAGTCACACCCAGTTCCCATGGTAATATGGGGCGTCGTCCACTTAAAATTGACATAAACAAGTTACTTTCAATTTTACTGCTAATTGGTTACATCATCCTCCCCCATGTTTGGTTTCGTTACTATAGAAACCCTTATGTCACATGAGCCTGGCGATTTTCTCATTCCTGCCTTGCCTGTTAACCGCTGGGTGTGTGCGCATTGCTTATGCCTGGGTGGTCTGATTGCCACGAGTCAATTCCCATTTGAAAGACTTTCTCGGCGCTGGTGAGTTAGTAAACTGACACCATAGGCTTTTCCTGCTGTTTATTAATGTTTCCGAGTTGTTGGGCCTGTGGCGCTAAGCTGTATATACTAGGCGTGTGTTAAAGCGGGTACAGTTGGGAAATGTTGCAGGAATAATGCGTGCGCTTTAATAATACACACGGTTCATTAGGGTTTCAAAGGCGCGCGTTTGTCATGCCGCCTCGTATCTGCGTTAAAGAAAGCTTTTGTGAGTGGGTGCAGCGGGGAATAATTTGGGGGATATTTTGAGCGCATTATATATATATATATATATATATATATATATATATATATATATATATTCACAGAAAAAAACATAGGTTTGACACCAGTTATAGTTAGCTGGAAATTTTACTGACATAAAACCATTGAAATTCCCACGGTATAGTTAGTTGGACTCACTATAACTTGCGCGCCTACAATGCACTGCTAATGACGTCATATATTACAAAAAACACAGTTGATGGACAGAATGTAGAACGATGTCATACATTCACCCCAGTACAAGGATCTGGGCCTAAGTCCATCGTTTTTTTGCACTCCACACCACCCTGGGTTAGACACTGGCTATATGCAAATCAGCTCTGACCCTGTGCCTCATGGGAACAGTCCAGTCCGAACCACCAAGCCATGTCTTTCCCAGACCGGAATCAAGCATCCAAGGACCGGTTTCTGGCTATCAGCCTTCATCAGCCTGGATAGCTTGACTCCAGTGGTGTGGAGAGCCTGGGACTCACCTCTGAGTATACCCAGCACACTCGGGTTGAAAATTGCAAAAAACACAGTTGATGGAGAGAATGTAGAACAATGTCATACATTCACCCCAGTACAAGGATCTGGGCGTAAATCCATCGTTTTTTTGCACTCCACACCACCCTAGGTTAGGCACTGGCTATGTGCAAATCGGCTCTGACCCTGTGCCTCATGGGAACAGTCCAGTCCGAACTACCAAGCCATGTCTTTCCCAGACCGGAATCAAGCATCCAAGGACCGGTTTCTGGCTATCAGCCTTCATCAGCCTGGATAGCTTGACTCCAGTGGTGTGGAGAGCCTGGGACTCACGTCTGAGTATACCCAGCACACTCGGGGTGAAAATTGCAAAAAACACAGTTGATGGACAGAATGTAGAACAATGTCATACATTCACCCCAGTACAAGGATCTGGGCCTAAATCCATCATTTTTTTGCACTCCACACCACCCTGGGTTAGACACTGGCTATATGCAAATCAGCTCTGACCCTGTGCCTCATGGGAACAGTCCAGTCCGAACTACCAAGCCATGTCTTTCCCAGACCGGAACCAAGCATCCAAGGACCGGTTTCTGGCTATCAGCCTTCATCAGCCTGGATAGCTTGACTCCAGTGGTGTGGAGAGCCTGGGACTCACGTCTGAGTATACCCAGCACACTCGGGGTGAAAATTGCAAAAAACACAGTTGATGGACAGAATGTAGAACAATGTCATACATTCACCCCAGTACAAGGATCTGGGCCTAAATCCATCGTTTTTTTGCACTCCACACCACCCTGGGTTAGACACTGGCTATATGCAAATCAGCTCTGACCCTGTGCCTCATGGGAACAGTCCAGTCCGAACTACCAAGCCATGTCTTTCGCAGACCGGAATCAAGCATCCAAGGACCGGTTTCTGGCTATCAGCCTTCATCAGCCTGGATAGCTTGACTCACATATTACATCACTCATGACATGGTCAGTGACATCACTCATGACATCACTGATGACACCATCCAGTGAATGTGTGTCTTTCTGAAAAATAAATATGTTTTATATATGTATATGTAAAGGTTGATGGAAGAATAAATGTTTAAATAAATGTCTAAATGGATTTTTTTTAAATGGATTGGTTAACTGGCTTATTAAGTGTATCTTAGTGAATACATATATTAGCGAGTGTTGTTTACATATTTAAATGTTTGTATCAGTGTTTCACTTTGTGTATAAGTTGCTGCATGGGTTGGTGAGTAGCTACATGTGTGTGTATATGGGTTATTAGATGTTTGTTTTAGTATCAGTATGAGTTTCTGTATGGTTTGATGGCGGTATTACTTAGCACATAGATGCATCAACGACTGACTCACTGTTTGTATGTGTTTTGAAGACAGCATATGTGCAGGACTGTATGGGTGGATGAGTGTGTATATGTGTGTGTTAGTGAGTGAATGACTGTCTCACTAGTGTGTTTATCAGTAACTACATATGTTTTAATCTAGTATATGTGAGTATTGATGTATATAAGTGAGTATATGTGAGAGTGAGAGATTGTAAGAGTTCCTGTTTAAATAAGTATGTGTTTCTATCAGTGATTGTTTAAGAGAGTAAGTATGTGTAAGTTTCCTTAGAAGTAAGGTGGTAGTGTGTGTATAGCTGTATATGCAAATACATGGATGTTCAATAGTTGATTTGCATGTGTGAGTATGTGTGTGAGTAACTTTTGGATGACTGTCAGTGTGTAACAGGATGTATAGGTGTATCACTACATATGATGAGTGAGTATATGTATGAGTGACTATATATAACTGTTGGTGAATGAGTGGATGTGTATATAGATGGTGGAATTACTGAATTGGTTGTTGTAACTGGTTTGGGTATCTACATTTTTTTGAAAATGTTAGTTTCTATTTTTGAATATGTGTTTCAAGGGTTAAATTACACTGAAAGGAGGTATGTCACTCTGTCACAAGGATGGTGTCATCAGTGATGTCATGAGTGATGTCACTGACCATGTCATGAGTGATGTAATATGTGACATCAATGTGAACAACAAGGACCCCCTGTTCAAAAAATAAATTTCTAATACAGGGAAATAGACAATATGCAAAAAAGTAACCACATTCAATGATAAAACTAGGGAGCAAACCAGTATGTAAAGCACACAAATCAATTGAGAATTAAACAAATTCAATTTATTAAAAAAGTTGTACATTCAAATGTTATCTAAAAACGACATGGTCAATACAGTAATGTTAAAAAATGCACAAAGGGTACTGCACAACTATTGGATCAACAGTTATACATACAATTAAACATACAGAGTACATAAACACTTCAGTGGCAAAAAATAAACTTTATCGACGCGCGTTTCGGCGTTATCAAAACGCCTTCATCAGGAGCCACATTCAATCTGGAGGACACAGGATGAGTGTTCTCTGTTAGTACTGGATGTATTTCAACGTCTGATTTCTTAGTGGAAATACAAGTCCCTTAGTTCGAGGGCGTTTAAAGTCGAAAACAATTCGGTCCGTGTATTCTAAATATCGCCAGGGAAACGTTTGTTTCTATGAGGATAATGCGGCGTCTCACTGCTGCTGGGATACACGTGTGTTTTCCGAGAGTGGTGAAAGTCAGTCCGAGTGATTCAACTCTGTGCGCCGTGCAAAAGGGTAAAAACGGCGTCCTGCAGCCGTTGGAAATCGACGGGTGACCAGCTTGATATGCGGTCTCCCGAGAATGATAAAATCAAGTCCGTGTGATTGAACTCTGTGCGCCGTGCAGAAGGATAAAGACGGCGTCCTGCAGCCGTTGGAAATCGATGGGTGACCAGCTTGATGTGCGGTCTCCCGAAAAACGCTCGAATATCGTCCGTGTCTTCAACCTGTAGGAGCCGCGCACGAGGTGTCGATCGGCGTCCTGCAGCCGTTGGATCCTATTCCAACGGCTGCAGGACGCCGATCGACACCTCGTGCGCGGCTCCTACAGGTTGAAGACACGGACGATATTCGAGCGTTTTTCGGGAGACCGCACATCAAGCTGGTCACCCATCGATTTCCAACGGCTGCAGGACGCCGTCTTTATCCTTCTGCACGGCGCACAGAGTTCAATCACACGGACTTGATTTTATCATTCTCGGGAGACCGCATATCAAGCTGGTCACCCGTCGATTTCCAACGGCTGCAGGACGCCGTTTTTACCCTTTTGCACGGCGCACAGAGTTGAATCACTCGGACTGACTTTCACCACTCTCGGAAAACACACGTGTATCCCAGCAGCAGTGAGACGCCGCATTATCCTCATAGAAACAAACGTTTCCCTGGCGATATTTAGAATACACGGACCGAATTGTTTTCGACTTTAAACGCCCTCGAACTAAGGGACTTGTATTTCCACTAAGAAATCAGACGTTGAAATACATCCAGTACTAACAGAGAACACTCATCCTGTGTCCTCCAGATTGAATGTGGCTCCTGATGAAGGCGTTTTGATAACGCCGAAACGCGCGTCGATAAAGTTTATTTTTTGCCACTGAAGTGTTTATGTACTCTGTATGTTTAATTGTATGTATAACTGTTGATCCAATAGTTGTGCAGTACCCTTTGTGCATTTTTTAACATTACTGTATTGACCATGTCGTTTTTAGATAACATTTGAATGTACAACTTTTTTAATAAATTGAATTTGTTTAATTCTCAATTGATTTGTGTGCTTTACATACTGGTTTGCTCCCTAGTTTTATCATTGAATGTGGTTACTTTTTTGCATATTGTAATATGTGACATCATCAGCAGTGCATTGCAGGCGCACGTTATAGTAAGTCCAACTAACTATAACATGGGAATTTCAATGGTTTTATGTCAGTAAAATTTCCAGCTAACTATAACTGGTGTCAAACCTATGTTTTTTTCAATGAATTTAATTGGTTTTTTAAATGCAAATTCCTAACTATAACTGGTTGAAACCTATTTTTTTTCTGTGAATTTCATAGGTTTTGTAAATGCTAATTCCTAACTATATATAGGGCCTCAAACCTATGTTTTTTTAGTGAATTTCAAAGGTTTTTTAATAGCAAATTTCTATAGCTATGAAATATAATATTTTTTATAATGAATCCTATATTGTATATTTATGTAATACTATTTTTTATGTATATTCTTTATTTATTTATTTATTTATTTTTTGGCCTGGAGCGCTCCCGGTGCGTATACCGGTGAGCGCAGTCTTGCGGTGCGCCTCGGTGCGCGTACCGGTGAGCGTCCCGTTTGCGCTATTGCCGTGAATGAAAACACCATCGTGACGTATCGCGTAGCTGCGTCTGCGTGATACGCACAGCGTAAGAGCACCCGGAAGCACCCAAGCGCATACGATCGCTCTACGTAAGCGCCCCGGGGCGCGTAGCGTGTCGGGTCATGTGACCTGAAAATAACACTTTTCATTGGTTTAGAACAGTTTTTTTTCCAAATGATGAAAGCCCCCACCTTTTTTCCTCATTCTCACTTTGTACTTTGACTGAGGAAGACATGTTTGCAAACCTATTTGTAGTGAGAAATGGCTACAGTAGCAGCAGCAGCAGGAGCACCTCAACCACCACCACCACCACCACCACCACAAGGACCACCACAACACCACAGTGGTGGAGAAGAAGAAGAGGCGGAGGAGGAGGAGGAGGAGGAGGAGAGGCGGTTCCTGCCTGAAGATAACACCCCCTATAAACCAAAGGAGCACATTGTCTGGGAGTTTTTTAGAATCCCAAGGGGCCTAAAGAAAGTTAATACTCCCAAAGTTACATGTCTGATCTGTGGCACTGTACTTTCCAGGGGGAACCCTCCCAAAAAGTATTCTTTTGGCAACAATGCCATGATTCTCCACATGCAACGCCGGCACCCAAACAACTATGCTGCGGCAGAGGTCAGAGAACTGACCAGAAACCCTCCCCAATCTTCTCCCAGCACCTCCCAAAGTAAACAACCCACTCCATCGGGTCCAGAGACTAGGGAGATGGTCCCAAATATCCAAACCCAGTTTTGAGATTTTAAAATAGTTTGTAAATTTTGCGGGACTACAATTTGCTATGGAGAGCAAAGTATTAAATTGATTAACCGTGCTGCAGACAACCACAAGTGCAAAAATAAATCTTAATTTTTTCCTGAATTTTTTTGCTCCAGTTGAGCCGTTTACAATTCCCTGTTTTTTGTTTGTCCCCATAAAAATTACAAAAAAATATAAAATTGTTCATAAAAGCCAAAAAATGTAAAAAATGTTCCAAAAAACAATAAAAAAATATAAAACAGCAAAAAGAATTAAAAAACAATTCTTTTTAGAACTACCTCCAATTTATAAAAAAATGCTACATTTTTTAAAAACTCTGTCATTCTTTTTTCCCCATGGTACGCTCCCCGGTACGCTCCGCGGTGCGCGTACCGGGCGCTCCCCCCGCGAAAATCGATTTTTTTTTTTTTTAAATGTTGCCCCGCTCGGCCCTTTTATGGCCCCCACATCAAGCCTAGGGGGCCAGGGGGGGTCTACCCTTCCCTCTTTTGGTCATTTCCCCCTTTGTTTTTGCCACCTCCTGTGTCTCGATCCTACCGAGACACAAGATGGCGGCTGCACCGGACTGTTTGGAATGTTGACAGATACCCGAGAGCCAATCAGCTTTCCGCTCGCGAACTCGCGTAGCGCGCTTGAGCGCGCCCCGGTGCGCGTACCGGGGCGCGCTTATAGATATATATATTTTTTTTTAACCTTAATTACTCAAAATCCACTGGAGCACATATTTTGAGACATAGCAAAGGCACATAGGGCTACCAGTCCCTACAATTTTGCCAAATTTGGTGGAAATCCATTCAACCGTTCGGGCTAAAAGTGAGTCCAGCCGCCCTATGGAAATTAACATGGGGAAAACACGTTTTGGGAACCCCCTTTTATCTCGGTCCCCGCTTGACGAATCCCCCCCAAACTTTCAGGGAAGAAGCGGAGGAAAATTACAGGCAGATCACTCAATCGATGCCATACTTATTCCCAATAGAATGTTGCGGATTTCCTATAGAAAACAATCCTAACTATAACTACCTACTGGCGACCATAGGTTTCAGGCCTTATATAGTTAGGAATTAGCATTTAAAAAACCTTTAAAATTCACAAAAAAAACTATAAGTTTTAGGGGTGTTAGAGTTAGCTGGACATTTCACTCATACAAAACCATTGAAATTGCTCCTATATAGTCAGTTGTACTAACTATATTTCGCGCACCCGCAATCCTCTGCTGATGATGTCACATATTACATCAGTTTTCGTAGTAGGGACTCTCTATCACCTCATCTCCTCTGGGGGGGAACACAATCTATCACATAGTATTTCAAAACGGAGGCATCTTTCCCATGAATTTTCTCAAAATGCCTGGCAACTGGATATGCCGCATCTGCATTGGTGATAGCACGCAGATGCTGTAAAATTCGCTTGTGGACTTGTGGCCTAGTGCTTCCCACATATCTAAGCCCACACGGGCATTCCAAAACATAAACTGCAAACTCAGATTTGCAATTCAATTTTCGTTTGATTTTAATTGGGAAAGGTGAAAGTGGTGTATGAACCTCCGACTTGCTAATTCCATGCTTACAGGCTTTGCAGGTAGAGCATTTCAAAAATCCCTTGCTGCCATCCAACCAGGATCCTGTGATCACCTCAGGGCTACTAGAGACCAGGCTATCTTGCATAGACCGGGCTTTGCGATAGGTAATGCTAGAGTATTTAGGCATTGCAGGGCCAATAACAGGGTCACTAGAAATCAGGGACCAATTGTCCTTGATAATTTTGTGGATGATTTTATGCTGATTGCTATAGCCAATGATCAATCTTGTCTCCTCACATGATCTATTAATTGGAGGCTGCTGGCTTTCAACTCCTCAGCCCAGGAGTACTGACCTCTCTATTTTGTTGGCCCTGTGTGTAGCATTATCTATAATCTCAGATTTGTAGCCCCTTTGAAGGAAACGAGCCCTACAGTGGGATTGTGCCAGCCGGCATTCCTCCTCACTGCTGCAAATTCTCCTGACACGGAGCATCTCACCATAGGGGATGCTCCGTATCAAGTGCCCCGGATGGTGACTATCTGCGTGCAGCAGAGTTTTCCCCGCCGTGGGCTTACGATACAGTATAGTTTGGAGATTACCGTCCTGGACAAAGATTTCCACATCCAGGAATACAATTGACTGAGTGCTAATGCTGCTGGTGAACTGGATGTTGAGGTTATTGTTGTTAAGTTCTTGTATGAATTGCCTCACCTCACTCTCAGTCCCATCCCAAACAAAGAACAGATCATCAATATACCTTGACCAGAGTTTCATTTTGGTGTTCATGGTGACATTATGTTCCACCATCAGGACCTGCTCCTCCCAGTACCCCATGTGCAAACAGGCGTAACTGGGAGAGAAGCAGGCCCCCATTGCCACACCCCTGGTCTGAAGAAATAGCTGTTTGGCAAATAGGAAAACATTGTTTTCTAAACAAATGGAGATCATATCTAACAGCATTTTCGAATGTTCATGGAAGCAGGCTTCCCTCTTGCCAAGAAAATGCTGGATGGCTTTCAGTCCATCTCGATAGAATATACTGGTGTATAACGAAGTAACGTCCATGGACAGCAGAATGTAGTTGGAATTCCATCTAAAATCAATAAGTCTCCTAAGTAAATCACTCGTGTCAAGGATAAAGGAAGGCAAGTTTTTTACATAGTCTTGTAGGAAGAAATCGATATACTTGCTCATATTTTCCAATAGGCTGTTACATGCGGAGATGATGGGCCTACCTGGTGGCTGCTGGTAGTTCTTGTGGACTTTAGGGATGAAGTATATTACCGGAGTCACTGGGTGATCCTTCTTTAAAAATTTTTACTCATCCATGGTCAGCAAGCCTTTACTCCTCCAGGCAGACAATTTGGAATAGATTTCATTCCTAGCTAAAAGAGCATCCTGCATAGTGATACGCTTGTAACAGTCCTTATCGTTGAGCTGTTTAAGGGCTTTTTCCAAGTACATTTTACGTGGCCATAAGACCACATTGCTACCTTTATCTGATTGTCTTATGACCAAATGTTTGTTTGCCTTGAGCTTTTTTATAAGTTTGTGGTATTCACTGTCCCTGTAGTTGTATCTTTTGGATGCATTGGAGTTTTTAATCTGCAAATCCTTCAATTGTGAGGTGACACGCTCATGGAATATATCCACATTGTCTTTGACCATCAGGGGACAAAATTTGGATTTAAGTTTGAATGGTGTCTGACACGGTGCAGGAAGAGGTTCACCACCCAACGCTGTCTGACTCTCCGTATGACAAGGGAGCTCCTCCTCCTGGAGTTCCAAAAATTCTTGCGTTAGGGCTGCTCCTATTGTGACTGGTTCATTAGAGCCACTAGTTGTAGTGTGGACAAGAGCGGCATCTTGAGTCCCAATCGTAGTGTTGGAATCCACTACTGTTCTTTTTGCATGATATTTGCGCAGTTTTTGTTTACGCACATACTTGAACATGTCGATCTTGGTTGTGGCTTAATCAAAGTCACCCCGTGGGCTATATGATAGACCTAAAGATAAAATGGATGTCTCTTTCGGGGTCAGAGCAGTATCAGTCAAATTTATAACCGCATGAACATTAGCGTTGGAGTCAGAAATGGAATTTACTGCTGTGGTTGAGCTGGCTGAGCCTTGTTCCACTGCCATCTGGAACGCGGTTTCCTTTGCCTGCCTCCTACATTTGCGGCGTTTGTTGCTTTTCCGCCTCTCTGCGCGTTTACTGTTGGCGCGTTGGCGCCGGCTGCCTGTGTTCCCGAGCGCAGGGTTAATTTTCGATCCTGCTGGACCATTTCCATTTCTTGCGCAGGGGTAAATTTGCGAAACCCCGACCGATGTTGACGCCTGGCTTCCGTGTCAGACTCACTTTCAGGCTGTGAGCTATCTCCCGAGATCGAAGACACCTCAGTCTGTCCTGTGGTTGCTGTAGTGCCTATGCTGGTATTAGCGACAGTGGTATTGTTGTTACGCCGCTGCTTGATATTGTCATACCTTTTCGCTAACGTAAAGATCTGGCCATTTTCATAATCCAGTCTGTCGCGTTGAAACTTATATGTATGTGTATATATATATATATATATATATATATACATACATATATAAACATATATAATCTGCATATCTATATAAATACAAATATAAATGCATGCATACATATACATATATGCATACATATGCATGTTATTTACATGGAAGCTTTAAAAACACTAATAAAAGCAAAGCTAATAAGCCACCTCATTACAAACAGAATGGCTTTAACTTAAACGAGGGCGAGATCTATTGCATTTTCAATGCTTGTTTACTTTGGTTCCATCAAGAAGACATTCAGATGTGTCACACATTTGCCATATATTCTGAAAGTTAGCGCTCTAGTTGCTCATTAGATCACTGTAGTAAAGCTACTGCTCACCAGGGAAGTCTGCTGCTGGTATTCAAAGTGCATGTTTCAATCTGCATGTCAGAATTTTTGTAATGAAATAGAAGAGGATTTGAGAAGCAACTCAAAATGTGCCCTCATTTTTCTTTCTGAATACCTAATCATACTTTCTATGGCAAAATGAACCCCTTCAGTTTGTTCCCTTTTAAATTAAAGGTTTTCAGACTTACCACTTCATTCCAATCAAGATGGCTTCTGGTGTGCCATACTTTTGTCATAAGTAAGACTGTTAGCGCTCTAGTTGTTCTTTAGAACACTCTGGGACATTCTGTCATTGGGCTATAATTGGGCTACATCTGGGTGATATTTGGGCTACATTTGGGCTCTTTTGTCTCTGGTGGCCATCTTGGGGGACTGCATGTCAGAATTGTTTAATGAAATTGAAGAGGATTTGAGAAGTCACTCAAAATGTGCCCTAATTTTTCTTTCTGCAGCACTAATCAAACTTTCTATGGCAAAATATACCCCCTCATTGTGTTCCTTTTTAAATTAAATGTTTTAAGAGTTACCACTTTATTCCAATCAAGATGGCTTCAGGTGTGCCATACCTTTGTAATAATTAGGACTGTTAGCGCTCTAGTTGTTCTTTAGAATACTCTGGGACATTCTGTCATTGGGCTATACTTGGGCTACATCTGGGTGATATTTGGGCTACTTTTGGGCTCTTTTGTCTCAGGTAGCCATCTTGGGAGACTGCATGTCAAAGATTTTTAATGAAATAGAAGAGGATTTAAAAAGTCACTCAAAATGCGCCCTAATTTTTCTTTCTGCAGCACTAATCAGAATTTCTATGGCAAAATATACCCCCTCATGTTGTTCCTTTTTAAATTAATTGTTTTAAGAGTTACCACTTTATTCCAATCAAGTTGGCTTCAGGTGTGCCATACCTTTGTAATATGTAGGACTGTTAGCGCTCTAGTTGTTCTTTAGAACACTCTAGGAGGCTGCAGTAGAAAACAAAGGAATCAACTGACAGTCTCTGTCCTTGTTGGATGTACATGTTTTACTGAGAATGTCAGACTTCATTCTCACGTGACTGAGAAAGCCAATGTGAATTTACAGTAAATATGCTTTCAGTTTAGCTTATAGATCCCCTTCCAAACCACTGTGGGAAAAGCAAGAGATAATAGTTTTCTTTCAAACATGATTCATGATATCCCAACAGAAGTCTTTTTCACATGGTAAAATCACCTTAGAACACACCACAATTCCTAAAATGAGTATGGTACCATCAATAAATGATTTCTAATTTAACTAAAGTCCTAAAACCCTCTATTAACTACAATGCTTTTTAATGAGGTGCTATCATGTATATTGGTCCCAAGATGGCTGCCAACACTTCTTGGATGTGGTGCTGACAGCCAATCAGATCTCACGATAAGATGTGTGGTTAGGCTCCGCCCAGTTATATATGTGTTTTTTAAGGTAATTTTCTTAAAATCCACTGGAGCAATTTTCACCACCCATAGCAAAGGCACATCTGCGTAGCATTCCCTACAATTTTGCCAAGTTAGTGTAATTCCGTTCAGCGGTTCGGGCTGTAGACTTGTCAGACCGTCCTATTGAAATTAACATGGGGAAACACGTTTTGGGACCCCCCTTTTTTCTCAGCTCCCTCTTCACGAATCCCCCCCAAACTTTCAGGGAAGGGGCTCAGCGGAGCTGACCAAAATCTTGGAAAATTACACGCAAATTCCTCAACCGGCGCCAAAGTTATTCCCAATAGAATGTTGCGGATTTCCTATGGTAGCTAGGTCCTAATATATATATATATATATATATATTCACCGAAAAAACCATAGGTTTCATGCCTTATATAGTTAGGAATTAGCATTTAAAAAACCTTGCAAATTCAATTAAAAAACTATAGGCTTCAGGCCTTATATAGTTAGGAATTAGCATTTAAAAAACCTTGCTAATTCACTGAAAAAAACATAGGTTTCAGGCCTTACATGGTTAGGAATTAGCATTTGAAAAACCTTGCAAATTCACTGAAAAAAACATAGGTTTCAGGCCTTATATAGTTAGGAATTAGCTTTTAAAAAACCTTGCAAATTTACCGAAAAAACCATAGGTTTCATGCCTTATATAGTTAGGAATTAGTATTTAAAAAACCTTTGAAATTCACTGAAAAAACCATAGGTTTCAGGCCTTATATAGTTAGGAATTAGCATTTAAAAAACCTTTAAAATTCACTCAAAAAAACTATAAGTTTTAGGGGTGTTACTGTTAGCTGGACATTTCACTCGTACAAAACCATTGAAATTGCTCCTATATAGTTAGTTGTACTAACTATATTTCTCGCACCCCCAATCCACTGCTGATGATGTCACATATTACATCATTCATGACATGGTCAGTGACATCACTGATGACATCTCAAATGACATCACTGATGGCATCATTGATGACATCATCCACGTGACAATCACATACACCTTTTCATACACTAGTAAAATCTTTCATCACTCTTTGTAAAATACAGAGTATCACATTTGAATCCATTGACACAGCAATACAAGTATCTAAAAACCCACTCAGTGATTCCTAGATGTATACACACATGTAATCACTTACCTGTAGATTGAATCATACATGCTGTCAATGAAAAATAGAACACTATGAAAAATACTTATACACCTATATCGTCATTACACACCAGTACACAACCTATTAAAATATAAAGTTATCCTACTCCCTTATGCAAACAATGGATCATAATTACATACTTACGTAGCTACACACTTATACAAACACCACTTCATCTATTCATTTACATAGTAAGTCATACTTATTGTATTATAAAATCAATATTACAAGTATACAGTCATCCATATAGCCACTTACTGAATCATTGAGTCTTATGAATACGTATTTATATACAAAAACTGACATATAAACTGACATATACACTGCCTTTTATTTTTCAACTTTGTTGGACATGCACCAAAGAGAAATATATTTGCTCATCATCACTCCCATAAAGATATTCCCACACCCAAACAACTAATATAACATGTAGTTTTGACTTCATACATCTACTGAATCAACTATTCACACATCTTTGGGCACTCACACCCCCCCCCCACCGAACCACACACACATTCACTCTCCAATACAAATACTCAGTTAACTAATTAATAAGTAATATAGACTTTCACATAGCTAGTAACCAACTGGAGAACCAGTTTACACAACAACTGACAAAGTGATACAGATATTCACACAGTTTAGTCACTATCCACTATATTTAGTGAGACACTATACATTGTTAAAGTAAACAGTCAATTACATTGCTACTAAATCCTCCATCCAAATATTTATTTTTATATATCCACTCATTTTTCAATGCAAATTGCTATATATAATGAATATTTAAATAACGAAGCAAACCACATTCACTGGATGATGTCATCAGTGATGTCATTTGAGATGTCATCAGTGATGTCACTGACCATGTCATGAATGATGTAATATGTGACATCATCAGCAGTGGATTGCGGGTGCGTGAAATTTAGTTAGTACAACTAACTATATAGGAGCAATTTCAATGGTTTTGTATGAGTGAAATGTCCAGCTAACTCTAACACCCCTAAAACTTATAGTTTTTTGAGTGAATTTTAAAGGTTTTTAAAATGCTAATTCCTAACTATATAAGGCCTAAAACCTATGGTTTTTTCAGTGAATTTCAAAGGTTTTTTAAATGCTAATTCCTAACTATATAAGGCATGAAACCTATGGTTTTTTCAGTGAATATATATATATATATATATATAACCTACTGGCGATGGCCAGTAGGTATATATAGTTAGGACCTAGCTACCATAGTAAATCCAAAACATTCTATTGGGAATAACTTTGGCGCCGGTTGAGGAATTTGCGTGTAATTTTCCAGAATTTAGGCCAGCTCTGCTCTGCTCCTTCCCTGAGAGTTTGGGGGGATTCATGAAGTGGGGGCCGAGAAAAAAGGGGGGTCCCAAAACGTGTTTTCCCCATGTTAATTTCCATAGGACGAATTGACAAGGCTACAGCCCAAACCGCTGAACGGAATTACACCAAACTTTGCAAAATTGTAGGGACTGGTACGCAGATGTGCCTTTGCTATATTTGGTGAAAATTGCTCCAGTGGTTTTTTTGAAAATGAACTTCAAAAACACGTATATATCTATAAGCGCGCTCCGAGCGCTCACCGGTACACGTACCAGGGAGCGCACCCGGCAGAAAAACAAACGCGTAGAATGTAAAAAAGAGGCACGGTAGAAGGAACCTGACCCCCTAGGGCTGCTCAGGTGGTCCCACAAGGATATTAACATATTTAAACGTTATCCGCTAATAGAATTAGCATTTAAAAAACCTTGCAAATTCACTGAAAAAATCATAGGTTTCAGGCCTTATATAGTTAGGAAGTAGCATTAAAAAAAACTTGCAAATTCACTGAAAAAAACATAGGTTTCAGGCCTTATATAGTTTGGAATTAGCATATAAAAAACCTTTGAAATTCACAGAAAAAAACAAGGGTTTCAGGCCTTATGTAATTAGGAATTGGCATGTAAAACACCATTGAAATTGCTCCTATATAGTTAGTTGTACTAACTATATTTCGCGCACCCGCAATCCACTGCTGATGATGTCACATATTAGATCATTCATGACATGGTCAGTGACATCACTGATGACATCTCAAATGACATCACTGATGACATCACTGATTACATCATCCGCGTGACAATCACATACACCTTTTCATACACTAGTAAAATCTTTCATCACTCTTTGTAAAATACAGATTATCATATTTGAATCCATTGTCACAGCAGTACAAGTATCTAAAAACCGACTCAGTGATTCATAGATGTATACACACATCTAATCCCTTACCTGTAGATTTCCTCATACATGCTGTCAATGAACAATAGAACACTATCAAAAATACTCATACACCTTTATCGACATTACACACCAGCACACATCCTATTCACATATGAAGTCATCCTACTCACTTATGCAAACAATGGATCATACTTACATATTTACTCAGCTACACACTTATACAAACACCACTTCATCTATTCATTTAGATATTAAGTCATACTTAGTGAATTATAAAATCATTATTACAAGTATACAGTTATACATACAGTCACTCACACAATCATTGAGTCTTATGTATACTTACTTATATACAACAATTGACACATATACTGCCTTTTATTTTTCTAGTTTGTTGGACATGTACCATTGAGAAATATATTTGCTCATCACCACACCCATAAAGAGATTCACCGCCCAAACAACTGTTAGAACATGTAGTTTTAACTCCATTTATCTACTGAATCAACTAATCACACATCTTTGGACAGTCACACACCCCCCACCGAACCACACACACTTTCACTCTCCCATACAAATACTCAGTTAACTAATCAATAACTAATATAGACTTTCACATAGCTAGTAACCAACTGTAGAAACAGTTTACACAACTGACAAAGTGATACAGATATTCATACAGTTTAGTCACTATCCACTATTTTTTGTGAAATATAATAAATTGGTCAAGAAAACAGTCAATGACACTGCTACTAAATCCTCCATCCAAATATTTATTTATATATATCCACTCATTCTTCAATGCAAATTGCTATATATATAATGCATATTTAAATACCGAAGCAAACCACATTCACTGGATGATGTCATCAGTGATGGCATCAATTATGTAATTTGAGATGTCATCAGTGATGTCACTGACCATGTCATGAATGATCTAATATGTGACATCATCAGCAGTGGATTGCGGGTGCGCGAAATATAGTTAGTACAACTAACTATATAGGAGCAATTTCAATGGTTTTTTAAATGCTAATTCCTAAATATGTGAGGCCTGAAACCTATGGTTTTTTCAGAGAATATATATATGTATGTACATAGCAA